>NC_045959.1:559711-574711 GCF_010909765.2 Amblyraja radiata | reverse complement strand
TCGATGGGAATGCCAGCTCGGACAGATGTTGACACGGGGACAGAGGAGGTGAGTGGAGTGTGTGAAGTGGCCGTGGTTTATGCGCTCCTTGCTCTGCCTCACTTACTCTGCTCTTGCTTGCTGGAGGCTCATTCCCTCAGAGCGCTTGCGCTCAGCCCGTTGCCGCCGGCGCCGCTTCACACTCCTCGTAAACTGCCTGCCTGCCCCTCCCGCTTCCCTCCCCCCCCCCCCCGGCCGCAGCGGCACAAGTAGCCGTCTCCTCCGCCGCCCTGCTCGCTGTGACTCCTCTCAATCCTCTCCCTTGTCTCACTCCCCCACGACCATGTGCGCGATGCTGAGCCTCGGTCTCAGCAGCAATGTCGGAGACATTGACCACGAGAATGAGAAAGCCCGGCCAGCGAGAGGAGAGCTCATTCCTACCTCCCGTCTGGCAAGTCTTAAAGGGGACCGGCACCGCCGCTCCGTCCAGGACACCAGTCTTATTGAAAGATTGCGAGAGTAAGCGCATTCAAAGATACACGCACTACTATAAATCTGACATTCATGCAGTTAGGGAAAACTTTTTAAACGAAGATAATCTTGAAATCTGGACTTAAGGGAACTGGAAATGCCAGGACATTTATGGAAGTGGCACCAGAGATCAACAAGACCCATACAGCTTGCAAATACGTGGAAGTATATTTCCTTATGGTGTAATGCATATGAAGTAAGTAAACTGGGGAAAGTAAATTGACCAACAAATTCTACATTCCCCACTGGTAGCTGATTTCTCATTAAGTTTTGAAATGTAAATAAAATAGCACAATTGGAAGCTAAATCGCTGAATGACAACCGTGGGTCAGTAACTTAAACGCTTAGCTCTATAAGGTTGTTCGGCTAATAACCATTCTAGTGCCAATAGTGAAAATAAATCTACTGATTGGGGACAGTGTACTGAGGGACTATTGGATTGCTGGTGATGTCAAATTTTAAATGATCATTGATTTAGCCAAGGCCCTACACATGCTACCTTATAAACACAATCCTGTGGTATCTATTTTGATGATAATAAGTGGGTTATCATTCAGTGTAGACAGAAATGCTGGAGAAACTCAGCGGGTGAGGCAGCATCTATGGAGCGAAGGAAACAGGCAACGTTTCAGGTCGAAACCCTTCTTCAGTGTTCCGTCCCAATATCTTTATCAACATCAACAAAACAGAAATTAATTTCATCATTATCCCAATGCTTAAGGAAGTTTTCTGGGCACAGATTGGCAGCTGAAGATCTAGCAAGATGAAACCTCGTGTATTTATATTCAAATTAATCCATGAATGATAAACTCTTCTTGCAAATTTCTTAAATATTGCCTTATATTTGTATTCCTCAGTATTGACAATGCCCCTCGATTTAGAATTATCCACAAATTTTGAAATTGTTCTCCAGTTACTCAAATACAAATTGTTTGTGATTTTGTTTTATAGGTCCAGCACAATCTTGGTACAATCTTTTTTTCATTGCTTTTAAACATCTGAATCATTTTATTAATCCCCCCAATCTTACATCTTACATCTAAAGTGCCTTGGAATTGGGGATGCCTTGCTTCCATTATGGTTTTGAAATTTCTTAGGTGACTGATGAGGCCAATGTGGGAATTGCAGACTCTTCCACACATTGTAGTCAACAGGTTGGATGGATGGGTAGTTTGTGAGGTGGCCTGTGCCTGTATCTTATTAAAGGCTTCTGATGCATGGCCTCAGGATTTCTCAATAAATCAAAAATGCACATTGTGCAATCATGATTCAGAGACATCAGCCAGTCAGGCAGCAGCGCCGGAGAACATGGATAGCTGATATTTCAGGTCGATATCCTTCTTGAGAGTAGGAAGAAGGGTGCCGATCCGAAACATCACCATTCCATGTCCTCCAGAGATGCTGCCTTACATGCTGAGTTCCTCCAGCATATTGTGTCTTTTTTCATTAACCAGCATTTGCAGTTCCTTGTGTCTCCTTACGATTACATGTTTTTTTCTAGGAAAATTGCACTAATTGTGGGTTAGCCATATGAAGGCAAATTTCAAGAGATTGTGAATATTATTTTGAAAGGAGGTGATTGGAAGGTAGTGAGCACAGCCAAAACATAGCATTTCAGGTTAAGCAAAATCCTACAGCTTTGGAGAAAAACATGTTTTTTAATTATTTTTGCCAGCAGTCTCTACTTACACATACCTTGTTACTCTAGTTCAGTTACTTTGTACTCAAAAAATTGGGTAAAGCTTCCAAAAAAATTACTCAACTCTCTTTACCCCAAATTAAGAAGTATGCAGTAAGAAAGTAATTATTCATATCAAAAGGATTTGAGTATAGGAGCAGGGAGGTTCTACTGCAGTTGTACAGGGTCCTGGTGAGACCACACCAGGAGTATTGCGTACAGTTTTGGTCTCCTAATCTGAGGAAGGACATTCTTGCCATAGAGGGAGTACAGAGAAGGTTCACCAGACTGATTCCTGGGATGTCAGGACTCATATGAAGAAAGACTGGATAGACTCGGCTTGTACTCGCTAGAATTTAGAAGATTGAGGGGGGATCTTATAGAAACTTAGAAAATTCTTAAGGGGTTGGACAGGCTAGATGCAGGAAGATTGTTCCCGATGTTGGGGAAGTCCAGAACAAGGGGTCACAGTTTAAGGATAAGAGGGAAGTCTTTTAGGACCGAGATGAGGAAAACATTTTTCACACAGAGAGTGATGAATCTCTGGAATTTTCTGCCACAGAAGGTAGTCGAGGCCAGTTCATTGGCTATATTTAAGAGGAAGTTAGATGTGGCCCTTGTGGCTAAAGGGATCAGGGGGTATGGAGAGAAGGCAGTTACGGGATACTGAGTTGGATGATCAGCCATGATCATATTGAATGGCGGTGCAGGCTCGAAGGGCCGAATGGCCTACTCCTGCACCTATTTTCTATGTTTCTATGTTTCTTGTCTGTCATATCTGTGTCGTTCTTGCCCCTTCTGTTTTCTAAATCTATGCACGTTTGTTCTCTCTTCCACTTCTTATTCTTGTTTTATTCATTCTCCTCCAATCTCTCCTGACCTATCTTGCACTGTCAATCTTATGCTTTGTCTTTATTTTTAGTTTTCCTATTTTACATCTCCCTTTCATTTTTAGCATTGTCGGATTGTGCTATCCACTGGCTAAAACATTAGCCTTGAAATCTGAATACTTTCGTTCACCTCGTCTCTCTTTCCAGTGTTCTTCCCACATCAGCAGATAGGGGCCAAGGAAAGAGCGTTCACGTTGCGGCCCTGTTTCAACCAATCTTTCCACCACCACGCACAAGAAGCACAAGAAGCGCAAGACAGACACCATTGTGCAGATGCCGAGGAGTGTGTTCAGCTCTGGCTGAACAACTTCTAATCTTGTGTGTGGACTCGATAAGAAGAAGATCAGCAGATAAGGAACACAGATTGGTTGAGTATTTGGGGTATCCTCAACTGTATTCAGTGTAAAGTAGATTTTGAATGAATGAGTTGACCCAAAAAGTCTATGCATGGTAAATGAACTAGGAAGCCCAATACATTTTTATGAATTGAGGGCCATTCAGTGGAAAA
This sequence comes from Amblyraja radiata, assembly GCF_010909765.2. Taxonomy (NCBI): domain Eukaryota; kingdom Metazoa; phylum Chordata; class Chondrichthyes; order Rajiformes; family Rajidae; genus Amblyraja; species Amblyraja radiata. The sequence continues at coordinate 571,125 of NC_045959.1, read as the reverse complement.
TGAAGCAGTCAAGGCAAGCAAATGTGCAAGCAGGAGGCATTCTGGAAGGATGATCCAGGATGATACATGGGTTAGGCAACAAATATATGTGTAAAAAAAACAATCCAGTAAACATAAGGATGTGAGAAATGGGAGCAACTCTGACGAAGGGTCTCGACCCGAAACGTTGCCCATTCCTTCTCTCCAGAGATGCTGCCTCACACGCTGAGTTACTGCAGCATGTTGTGTCTTCCTTCAACAATGGGTAGTCTGATTCCAAACCTGGAATAAAGTGGTAGAAGTTGAAGTATATTACCCTGTTGTTTTGCAATTGCTATAATAGGAAATAAAAACACCAGACAGAGCTTCTGGCAACAAGCCAGGCACTGAATTCACTCCTATTCTTTTGGGGCAATTACAGAAGACCAATAAATCAGAGCCTTGCCGGTGGTGCCCTAAAATAATTACAACAATATTATGCATGAACCAAATGTATGTATTAATAAAGCAATCCAGTAAACATAAGGATTGTCAATTGACAATTGACAATTGACAATTGACAATAGGTGCAGGAGTAGGCCATTCGGCCCTTCGAGCCAGCACCGCCATTCTATATGATCATTCAAGGTAAGAAATGGGAGCAAGAGTAGAGCATAGTAATTTGTATGGTATATGTTCGGTAGCTGTGGCAGGCGTTGCATGCCATCACTTCTTATAAGGTGAAAATGGCAGCTAAAGCGAAGTGAGGCATCACTCCTGCACAAGCTCAGTGTTTTACTCACACTTAGACATGGCGAACGCTGCTGTGCCTCCCTACCCCCCATAGCCCCCATAGATGATATTGTAATCATAGTCACCGAGGCCAATGTCAGAGGATCCTTCATGAGGCTAAACCTTTGGAAAGCGTCTGAATCGGATGGTGTATGTGGTTGCCATCTCACACCCTGCATGGTCCAAACACAGTTTGCTGGAGTTTTTACAGATATCTTCAACTTCTTATTACTGTGGTCTGAGGTTTCCACCTCCTCTAAAAGGATATCAATAATATCGGTGCTCATGAAGAATAAGGTGACATCCCCAAATAACTACCCACCAGTGGCACTAACGATCGTGGTGATGAAGTACTTTGATAGGTTGGTTATGGCGCATATCAACTCGTATCTTAACAAGGACCCATTCCGCCTGCTGCCACAATAGATCAATGGGAATGTGATTTGTTGCCTCTCCCCTTAACACTGGTACTCTGGACAATAAAACACATACATCAGGCTCTTGTTCAACTACAACTCAATATTCAACACCGCCATCCCCTCAAAACTTATTACCAAGTTCAGGGAGCTGGGTCCCTGCACATGCCTATGCAAGTGGATCCTTAACTTCCTCATCAATAGGCCACAATTGGCATGGATTGGCAACAAATACTTCTCTCTCAATAATTGTCAGCACAGGGGAAGCTTAAGATTGTGTGCTCAGTCCCTTGATCCACTCTCTACCCATGATTGTGTACCCGGATACAGTTCCAAATCCATCTGTAAACTTGTCAACAACACCAATGCTGATGGACGAATTCCAGGTAAGGATGAGTCAGAGTATAGGAGGGAGATCGATTGTCTGACGGAATGATGCCAGAACAATGTTCTCAATGTTATAAGAAGAAGACCAAGGATCCATGAATCTGCAATTATTGATTGGTGGACAGTAGAGAGAGTCAGCACAGCGGTGCAGTGGTAGAGTTGCTGCCTTATAGAGCCAGGGACCTGGGTTCGACCTTGACTATGGTTGTTGTCCATAGAGAGCTCGTACCTTCTTCCTGTGAACAAATGGTTTTCTCCAGGCACTCCAGCTTCCTCCCACATTCCAAAGTCGTGCAGGTTTGGCTTCTGTAAATTGTCCCTAGGTTGGAGGCTAGAACTGGTGTAGCTTCTCAGTGCCAACTCGGTTGGCCAAAGGACCTGTTTCCACTGTGTATCTCTAAACTAAACTAAACTTCGAGTTCCTGGCATGCATATCTCTGAAAATCTGTCCTAGGCCTAGCAAATCGACGCAATCATAAAGAAAGCATTTAAATGCTTTTCTTTCCTTAGAATATAGAGGTTTGGTATGTTGATGAATACTCTCTTGAACTTCTACAGGTGTACGGTAGAGAGCATATTGACTGCCTGGCTGGGCAACTTGAAAGCTCAGGAATGAAAGATTTACAAAAAATGGTGGACACTGCCCTGTCCATTACGAGCACTGATCTCATCACCATTGAAGGGATTTATAGGAAGTGCTGCCTCATAAAGGCAGCCAGCATCATCAAGGACCCACACCGCACTGCCCATGCTTTCATTTCACTCGTGCCATCAGGAGAAGGTATAGAGTCTGAAAACTGAGATTTTCAGGTTCAAGAACAGCTTCTTCCCAACAACTATTGGGCTATTGAACACTGCAAACACCAACTAAACTATGAACTTGGTTGTACTAAGGACTTAACTTTTTTTGTTTATCATGTTATCTATGAGTATTATGTTTATAGACATGTTATGCTGCTGCAAGTAAGAATTTCATTGTTCCATTTTCAGTACATTTGACAATTAAACACTCTTCACTCTTATCTTTATATCATGTAATCCTTTGAACATCTGCTTGCTCAGTTTGACGGTACACAAAAGTGCTGGAGAAACTCAGCGGGTGCAGCAGCATCTATGGAGCGAAGGAAATAGGCTACGTTTCGGGCCGAAACCCTTCTTCAGACTGATCAGTTTGACTCCTGCTTCTCGAATTCTTTAAAAAAGACTGTATTCCTTTTCTTGCTCTGCTCATTATTCCTAACTGGATCTTGTTCTCAGAAATGTAATGTAGTAGATTCCAACACAGAACTGTTAGTAGAAACCAACTGAGATCCTTCAAGGAGAGTTTTAAAGAAGAAGCAAGGAGCTTCAGAACCAAATTCCACGGCAACAAGCCTAATCCTACCTACGTTTTTAATTCTTATCTGGATACAACAACATACTCCTTCTCTTTGCAATGAAGCAAACTCCAAACTGCTGGAGAGAAATCTAACGTGACAAACATGGATGTTAAATCCAACATGGGGATTGTTGAGGCCATTAATAGAGATGAATTTGGAGCATAACTTGACAAGAGCTACCGAGAGACAACAGAGATAAAGGAACAATTTCTAGTACAGTTAGCTCGGTGAAGTCACAGCATTCAAAGGCCAGAGTTGAAACATGAGGGACTTTTTAAAGGATTGTAGAGATAGCAAAGTTAACAGTCTTTAACCCAGACTTGGGGAATCATGAATCAGGGGACATAGGTTTAAGATGAGAGGAGAAAGATTTAATAGAAACCTGAGAAGCATCTTTTTTGCACAGAGGGGGTGGGTATGTAGCACGAGCTGCCAGAGAAAGTAGTTGCTGCATGGACTGCAACAACATTTAGGAAAGGAAAATGGATAGGAAAAGGTTTAGAGGGATATGAGCCAAGCACGGGCGGGCAAGTGGTTCTAATGTATAAGGGGCATCTAGTTCAGGGGGGGCAAGTTGGGCAAAAGGGCATGTGTCTGTGCTCTCTGAGTCTATGACTGAAGAAATGCACCAAAACTGCCAGTTGCGAGGAAACAAAACTTGAAGAAAACTTTAGTCCAGATCGGCAAATTAAGACTGCAGCCATTTATATCCAGATTTACATAACTATTCAAACATTGTGTTTGGATAAAATCGAGAACTAATCTGTTTATTTGATGTTTCACACATTGTGCGATATAATAGTAAGATTAAACGAGAACTTACCAGTTTGAAGTTTGATCTGTATTTTATGAGGAGTTACGATGAGGGATTACGTGAAGAACCCGCTCAGTGCGCAGGCGCAGCATACTTCCAAGCAGCGGTGTGGAATCACAGATAGACACAGTTATTTTGAAGTAAACATAGTAAAGATAAGGAGACATCAATTTATTAGTTTGATCCATATAATGAGGGTGGGAGCGGAGGGCACGTAATCCCTCATCGTAACTCCTCATAAAATACAGATCAAACGTCAAACTGGTAAGTTCTCGTTTAATCTTACTATTTTATTTCGGAGTCACGTGAGTGACTACGTGAAGATTTCAAAGCTCTGTGATTTCAAACCGTGTAACAGTTTCATTTCACTCACTGCCGAAGTTCTTGAGGGAGGAAGTGTTATCGTAATGAACCAATGAGTCTATTTGTAGAAAAACACAATGGTATTTTTTAAACAATAACAACAAAGAATTAAGTTGCTCCCCTGGGCTTAAATTAAATATTTGCAGTTCGTAAATCTTTACTGCAAATAAACCAGGTTTTGCCAACGGCTTATTATAAAATTTCTGAACGGTCTTTTCCCTTCCCACCATCCTGCTGTAGCCAGGATGTGGTCTATAGGCATGTCCATTCTTTAGCCGTCGACATGGATGCTGCCCTGGTGGAATAAAATTTGTACATGTTAGTGTTTATCCCAGCAGTTTCTAGCACCTGCTTGAGCCATCTCGCAATGGTTTGGCTCGTACCCCACCATAAGGTTTTTGTGACTGACCCACAAGGCTTTTCATCTCCCTCGAATATTCTGGTTGTGTCTATGTAGGATAGTAGGTGGGTCATGGCACATAACCGTGGTTCTGGTGGGTAAGCCACGACTGGATTAGATGTTCCTGGTCTGCTCTGTTTGACCAGTCGCTGGATAACGACAGATCTGGTCTGGGGCTGTGATCATGTTGTCCAGTCGCAATAGGTGTAGTGACTGGACCCTCTGAGCGGATACAAGTGCCATCAACATGAGCGTCTTTAGTGTAACTTGCTCGAGGCCGGGGGATCTGGCTGGTGGCCATTCCCTGAGATATGTCAGGACCACACTGATATCCTAAATATGGGTATACCTGGGCTTAGGGCTTGATATTGTAAATGCCCTTCATCAGTTTTATCACCAGTGGATGGGATCCCATCGCCTGTTGTCCTGCCGCTGGTTTGAGATAAGCAGAAAGAGCACTCTGCGCTGTGTTGATGGCACTGTAGCTGATCCCTACATCGTGGTGTAGATGGCCAGGAACTCCAGTATGTTGGTGGCTGTAGCTGTTGCGTATGTTGTCCATGTTTCCTGGCAGTACTTCTCCCTTTTTTGATGCTGGTTAAGTACTGCCTCTTGGTGGATGTGATGAAGCTGAATTTTAGTTAAAATATAAGAAGATATTAAATTGGCTTCTGGGCTAGCTTGCAGCTTATATTTAGTCTCAAATTAGGCTTGCCTCAGGTTGCTGTGTGTGAGATAATAAATCCTATAACATTGTCTCCCAAGTGACAAGCAGAGAGGAGAAGCTAGAGAGATCTCTTTGAAGTAAGATGCCATAAACCAAATGGCCAATGTTATGGGGGAGGAGGCGAGAAAGGAAGAGAGAAACAGCTAGTCATATCTGTGAAGTAAGATGCCATAAACCAAATGGCCTATGTTTATGAAGGACCAAATGACAGAGCTAGGGTGATCTCTGTGAAGATAAAATGGCCTTATCCAAATAGCCAATGTTTATGAAGGACGAGAGAGGAACAGGGAAGTGGAAAGATAAAATGTCGTAAACCAAATGGCCAATGTTATCTTGGAACATGTAAACAAAAGGCCTTTGATGTGATGCATTCTGTGGAAACCTTTCCCTGTACCTCTGACCATGACTAATGTCTGAAATGTGCTAAGGGGACAAAAAAACCCTATTTAAGGCAATGTAATTCTGTTGTTCAGTGAGGTGAACGGAGGACGGTCAAGTGTCTGTAATGGTTACTTGACTGGAGTTCTCCCTCCCTTCCATCGGCCGATAATAAGTAAAGTTGTGAACTGGTCTACCAAACGGTTTGTGTGGTGTCTGTTTATTAAGAAGCGAACCTGGTTTAGTGGTTAGGAAAAGTAGCTTTTTCATTGGCGTAGTTATGCAGGCCTCGCTGGGACCACATCAACGGCTGACTGTGCAAGAGGTTGCAGAGGTTGCCGGGATTGGAAGGGAGATAACTGAGCTCTATCGGCCCCCTTGTAAGACCGACTCCCTAGAAACTCCCGGGAACATCTGTGATCCTTCATCAGACATTGAATTGGTTCCCTGCCGAGGTTCTTAGAAACAGACAAAGGTAAGACCAGTTGGGCTTTATATGTTTTTTTTAAGAAGGGATTGTGTATGTATTTTTAAGACAGAATTGTGTATGTATTTTTGAGAAGGGATTGTGCATGTATTTTTAAGAAAGAATTGTGCATGTATTTTTAAGAAGGGCTTGTGTATATTTTTAAGAAGGACTGGAGCGGTTTCTCTTTCTATCTCTCTTTGTTTTCTCTTTTTTACCTCTCTCTCTACTAAGGGCTCATCGGCCTCGTTGAGACATCCGTGATTTGTCGGGTTGAGATACGGTGGTTGAGGTGTGCGTCTGGCTTATTGAGACATCCGCAGAGTTGTCTGATTCAGAAATAAGTGGCGTTGTATATTAAAGAGTTAAGAAGTCTGCCAGGTTGAGAAACGGGGGTCTTGGATAGCGGGTCTGCTTCGTTGAGACATTTGGGGCTTATTTTAAGAGTTAAGGAGTCTGCCAGGCTGAGAAACGGGGGTCACGGATAGCGGGTCTGCTTCGTTGAGACACTTGGGGCTTATTTTAAGGGATAAGACGTCTGCCAGGTTGAGAAACGGGGGTCTTGGTTAGCGAGTCGGCTTCGTTGAGACACTTGGGTCGTATATTAAAGAGTTAAAAAGTCAGCCAAATTGAGAAACTGGGGTCTCGAGTAGCGAGTCGGCCTGGTTGATATATTTGGAACGATTCGGAATTAAGAAGTCTGTTTTCTCTTTCTCTTTCTTTCTATCTATCTATGGGGAATGCTCTGGATAACAGTCCAACATATGTGTTATTTGAATCCTAAGTATAATAAGAAATTTAGAATGTTAAGTTACAAGTTGACCAAACGGTTAGGGGATGAAGCCTAGCCAGTAGGGGGAACATGGAATGTAGAGACATTTATATGGGAAAGGAAGACAGGAAAGAAATGGAAGAAAGGAATTAAAACATGGGAAGCAGAAGCAGTGACGAAGCATGAGGAGAGTATAGAGGTTGAAGTTGAATGGATACTGTATGTAAGAAGGGGATAGAGTTAAGAAACAAGGATAGAACTCGGAAAGGATGGAACGTATTGCAACTAGAATGCCAGTGGGCAGAGGAACAAGAGAAAATAATTAAAAAACAAACAGGAGATGAGAAACAGGTGATGGTTAGTAAAAAATAAACCCAGTACTGGTAAATCCTCTGGAGGAGACTTCATGTCTGGCACGACGACCCTATTTGGTAATGAAGATGAGGAGTTAGATAATCTTGGGAGATGACCACCTCCCTATGCCCTACCAGTAGCAATGGCATCTTTACCTGGGACAGTTCCGTCAGTAACATCCCTATACCTTGAAGTTCTGACCTTACAAAGCTCCCCAGGATTGGGAGCACGGGAATGCCTTTCTGTGCGTAATTTGTTTAACGCATTGATGCTACCAGAACAGCTGGCCATTGTTAAATGTACTGCACACACTGGTGCTGGGGACCCTATAGCAAAGGACAATGAATTTGCTGATAGTGTATCCAAACAGGCAGCCTGTACATCCAAATGCGTAGTGACAGCACGTAAACAGATGCTAGCAAATAGAACGGTCCTGCCAAACATGAAGGAGGTATGTACATTACAGAGGGACGCCTCTCATATATAATAATAACTATGGAAACAAGAGGGCTGTGCCATTGATTCAGCACACCCCGCTTGGACAAGTTGGTGTACACTACATTTTTACCCGTCTTACCCATGCTGGTAAGGAGGGAATGATAGGATAACAAAGGAAATGTGGTGGCAGGCCTCTGAATTTAAAAATTTGCCAACGAAGTAATCCAGGCAAACCATTTTAAGATACCCTCAGGGGTGACGCCAATGCCATCACGATCGTTTGAATGTATACAAATTCATTTTATTGAAATGCCAAGGGCTCAGTGTTATAAATATTGCTTAGTTATTTTAGATTTATTTAGCAGGTGGATTGAAGCTCTACCAACCACTAATAATACTGCTGAAACTACAGTAACATTGTTGTTAATCCCAGGTTTGGCCTACCTACTGCCATAAGTTCAGACAATGGTCCTCATTTTAACCACTATTAATAAGGAAAAATGTGAACATTTTAATATTCGACTGCAATTTCACTGTGTACACCACCCACAGGCATCTGGGATGGTGGAAAGAGTCAATGGGGATTGCAAAACAAAATTACCCCGGAGGTAAATCCTTTTTCTGACAGGCAACTATGTTATAAAAAAATTGGGGATGAAGGGAAATTTGATGGAGAAATGAGGAAAGAGCTAGGGAGACTGAAAAGTCAAGGGGAGTCTGACTAATCATGATCTGGATCAATGTCCAATTAGGGTTAGGTAACCAGGATTTTGGTAAACAGAAGTCTTGTCAGAAAAAGGGAAAGTAAATTACAAAGAGATGTCTTTGAAGATGAAATATTATATACTGCTGGTAAAACAATGTTTTTGTATATATACTGCTGGTAAAACAATGTTTTTGTATATGTACTGCTTGTAAAACAAGGTTTTTTGTATGTGGAATGTGTGAAATTCAAAGCAATGAGCAAAGTTGTGTGTCGCTTTAAGAAGTTTGTCCTTTAAAATGCAAATGGACTAAAATGCAAATGGACAGACAGTTTATGGTGTGCTCCATTAAGAAACAGGCATGAATGGGGGGCGAAGCTATACTCGAATGATAAAATGTGTTGGTTGATTATAAATCTTTTGAACCAAGTTTAAAAAAGACTCATCCCGATTAAAGTGTTAAATGAGATTGGAAATGTCAAAATTACAGAGAAAAAGAAAATGTATTATTGATTACTGATTCTGAGTGAGTTCTTTTAGGAAAGATTGTTTTGATATGATAACAGAGGTTGTCTTTTAAAATGCAAATGAAGCAAGATTACTGTTTTCAAGCAAACAAAAAGATGTTGAAGCATGTGCTGTGTGAGGGAAATTAGGTAGATGAAAAATTGTCTTATGACTTATAAAAGGGGGTTTGAGGGAAGTAGATTGGGGAAGAGAACATATTTGGAGAATTGAATATTTAGGTGGGGAGAGCCTCTTCGGATATAATTGGATTAAAGAATAAGTTCACAGGGAAGTGTTAGGAAGGAACTGGAGATACTGAGGATCAAAGGAAGACAAAAGTGCTGGAGAAACTCAGCTGGGAACAAGATTTACAACTTTTTATTGATGCAGGAAAAGCTGTTGCGTCCACCCCCTAGAGAGTGGGGGGAAGCCACTTACAGGCCCTGGGCAATTAACTAATTATGTATGGTCGGCAATTAACCCATGTCTTGCCAGATCTACATTCCCAGGTTGGAGGAGTTTTTGCTGGAAACCAGTGACCAAGGCCATAAAAGCTATACGATGATGGTGCTGGGACAAGAAAAAATTGAGACTGTATTGGAAAGAACAACCAAGTGTTGCTAACAACATGAACTGCTGTAAAGATTGAAGATCATCGTCGCTGGATACATTTGATTGACTGTGAACAGTTTGTGGAAACAAGGACGATGGGCTATGGATGCTCCCTTTATTCTGGGGTGGCCCAGCCCACATGGACTGAACTTTCTTCAGAATGGCAAACTTGCGGACTAACCAACATTCAAAGGATGGTACACACCTCCTTTTAAACAAGATTGAAGTCAAACATGACAAGCGCAGCAAAGATATCCTAACTACAGACAGTAAGAGGTCTGCAAAGGCCAGTTAAATCTACCTGTTTTTGCCACAACCAAGGCACTGGTGTATTTTTAGGAAACAGTATATTTGTGACAGGCATTGTTATGTTGCAAATGCAGTGCCACACAAGAGAAGCATGAACCAGTTACACCAGCACACGGGGAATTCCAAGCGAAGCCGAATAAAGGCTGAGCAATTTTAATGATCCTTTTCCTGTCCTATGGTAGTATCTTAGTGTCACGTCCGGGGGAGGTTGGTGGCCATTTAAAATGTTTAAAGGGACTTGTGGAACGATTGTCCACTATGAAATGATTGTGTTACTAGTGTACTATTAATTTGTCTGATGAGATGTTATGGTCTTTCGTATGTACTCAGCAAGGACTGTAGTTGTTATCAAAATTTTGATAAAAGGATGGAATGATGAAGCTGAATTTTAGTTAAAATATAAGAAGATATTAAATTGGCTTCTGGGCTAGCTTGCAGCTTATATTTAGTCTCAAATTAGGCTTGCCTCAGGTTGCTGTGTGTGAGATAATAAATCCTATAACATTGTCTCCCAAGTGACAAGCAGAGAGGAGAAGCTAGAGAGATCTCTTTGAAGTAAGATGCCATAAACCAAATGGCCAATGTTATGGGGGAGGAGGCGAGAAAGGAAGAGAGAAACAGCTAGTCATATCTGTGAAGTAAGATGCCATAAACCAAATGGCCTATGTTTATGAAGGACCAAATGACAGAGCTAGGGTGATCTCTGTGAAGATAAAATGGCCTTATCCAAATAGCCAATGTTTATGAAGGACGAGAGAGGAACAGGGAAGTGGAAAGATAAAATGTCGTAAACCAAATGGCCAATGTTATCTTGTACTATGTAAACAAAAGGCCTTTGATGTGATGCATTCTGTGGAAACCCTTTCCTGTACCTCTGACCATGACTAATGTCTGTAAAATGTGCTAAGGGGACAAAAAAACCCTATTTAAGGCAATGTAATTCTGTTGTTCAGTGAGGTGAACGGAGGACGGTCAAGTGTCTGTAATGGTCACTTGACTGGAGTTCTCCCTCCCTTCCATCGGCCGATGTTAAGTAAAGTTTTGATCTGGTCTACCAAACAGTTTGTGTGGTGTCTGTTTATTAAGAAGCGAACCTGGTTTAGTAGTTAAGTAAGTAGCTTTTTCATATTTAAGAGGGAGTTAGATGTGGCCCTTGTGGCTAAGGGGATCAGAGGGTATGGAGAGAAGGCAGGTACGGGATACTGAGTTGGATGATCAGCCATGATCATATTGAATGGCGGTGCAGGCTCGAAGGGCCGAATGGCCTACTCCTGCACCTAATTTCTATGTTTCTATGTTTCTATGTTCCTTATTAAAATGTTCATTCTCATCATACAGTTCCTTTGCCAAATGGCCGTTCCCAGCCACCTTATCTTCACAAGGCTACACTGCCTAGCAATTAAATTACGTGCTGCTCTGTTCTCACCAGATGTTCATCATAACCATATAACCATATAACAATTACAGCACGGAAACAGGCCATCTCGACCCCTCTAGTCCGTGCCGAACACATAATCTCCCCTAGTCCCATATACCTGCGCTCAGACCATAACCCTCCATTCCTTTCCCATCCATATAACTATCCAATTTATTTTTAAATGATAAAAACGAACCTGCCTCCACCACCTTCACTGGAAG